>NC_138300.1:44857500-44880000 GCF_965601325.2 Salmo salar
ACACACACACACACACAAACACACACAAACACACACACACACACACACACACACACACACACACACACACACACACACACACACACACACACACACACACACACACACACACACACACACACACACACACACACACACACAGGATAATAAAGCTTTTCTCCAAATGACTATATCATGCAGGCTGGCACACCCAGATACAGCGAATCATACTACACAACTCTCTTCTTTACTGCTTGTAAGTCTACATTAAACAATGCTTTCACAGTACTTTTACAGTGGTTTTACAGTGTATTTACAGTGCTTTTACAGTGCTTTTTAAATCAATAAAAAGGCTCAGAAGAAACAGAAGAGAAGAAACAAAGTTGATAATCTGCAGCATACTTTTCCGGCTCAATAAAGATATCCTCTCTAACTCTGCCCAACACATCCCCACTAATCTTAATGGATTACATATCATCTCAACACACTGAGCTCTAAGACGTTACAGACCGCTGGGCCTGGGCTGAGCTCATCCATCCAGAGCTATACAGTACATTTACACGCACACTAATAATTCGATATTACAGTTTTTCTCAATTGTTTACACACTAAAACTGGCCCATGAGGCACAATGACCCAAACCTGTAACTCATTTAGCAGAACCATCCACCAAATCTGCAATACTACTGGCACATGTTTTGCTTTACACTCAGATTGCAATTCTATAATAAACATCTGGGAAAATACAACACACAATTATCTACCTTTGGTACAACCTTCACAACTAAAATATCTTGTGTGTAAATGAAAAACAACACTGTTCAACAAGCTAAGCTCAATTACCAATTGATCACTTTCAGTCTTCATATGTGCAAACACTAATTACGTAAAATGTTCACTTTGCAATCAGACCTTTGGTATGGATAAAAAGGCCACAGGTGAGTATTCCTGTGTTTTGAGAACAATGGAAGCAAACTTGGTAGAGGTAGAGGTATAGGTGGAGGTGGAGATGGAGGTATAGGTGGAGGTGGGGGTAGAGGTAGAGGTGGAGGTATAGTCACTTGGCTCTGTCATATCCTCACATGGTCTCTCCTATCATTGCTATGCAGACGACACACAATTAATCTTCTCCTTTCCCCCTTCTGATAACCAGGTGGCGAATCGCATCTCTGCATATCTGGCAGACATATCAGTGTGGATGACGGCTCACCACCTCAAGCTGAACCTCGGCAAGACGGAGCTGCTCTTCCTCCCAGGGAAGGACTGCCCTTTCCATGATCTCGCCATCACGGTGGACAACGCCATTGTGTCCTCCTCCCAGAGTGCTAAGAGCCTCGGCGTGACCCTGGACAACACCCTGTCGTTCTCCGCTAACATCAAGGCGGTGACCTGATCCTGTAGGTTCATGCTATACAACTTTGCAGAGTACGACCCTGCCTTACACAGGAAGCGGCACAGGTCCTAATCCAGGCACTTGTCATCTCCCGTCTGGATTTCTGCAACTCCCTGTTGGCGGGGCTCCCTGCCTGTGCCATTAAACCCCTACAACTCATCCAGAACGCCGCAGCCCGTCTGGTGTTCAACCTTCCCAAGTTCTCTCACGTCACCCCGCTCCTCCGCACACTCCACTGGCTTCCAGTTGAAGCTCGCATCTGCTACAAGACCATGGTGCTTGCCTACGGAGCTGTGAGGGGAACGGCACCTCCGTACCTTCAGGCTCTGATCAGGCCCTACACCCAAACAAGGGCATTGCGTTCATCCACCTCTGGCCTGCTGGCCCCCCTACCTCTGCGGAAGCACAGTTCCCACTCAGCCCAGTCAAAACTGTTCGCTGCTCTGGCACCCCAATGGTGGAACAAGCTCCCTCACGACGCCAGGACAGCGGAGTCAATCACCACCTTTCGTAGACACCTGAAACCCCACCTCTTTAAGGAATACCTGGGATAGGATAAAGTAATCCTTCTAATCCCTCCCCCCCCCAAAAAAAAGATATAGATGTACTATTGTAAAGTGGTTGTTCCACTGGATATCATAAGGTGAATGCACCAATTTGTAAGTCGCTCTGGATAAGAGCGTCTGCTAAATGACGTAAATGTAAATGTAGGTGGAGGTGGAGGTAGAGATGGAGGTAGAGGTGGAGGTGGAGGTATAGGTGGAGGTGGGGGTAGAGGTGGAGTTATAGGTAGAGGTGGGGTAGAGGTGGAGGTATAGGTGGGGGTAGAGGTGGAGGTAGAGGTGGAGGTATAGGTAGAGGTGGAGGTGGAGATGAGGTTGAGGTGGAGGTAGAGGTGGAGGTGGAGGTAGAGGTGGAGGTATAGGTAGAGGTGGAGGTGGAGATGAGGTTGAGGTGGAGGTAGAGATGGAGGTGGGGGTAGAGGTAGAGATGGAGGTGGGGGTAGAGGTAGAGATGGAGGTGGAGGTAGAGATGGAGGTGGGGTAGAGGTAGAGGTGGAGATAGAGATGGAGGTGGAGGTATAGGTGGGGGTAGAGATGGAGGTAGAGGTAGAGATGGAGGTATAGGTGGAGGTGGGGGTAGAGGTGGAGGAAGAGGTGGAGGTGGGGGTAGAGATGAGGTAGAGGTAGAGATGGGGTAGAGGTGGAGGTGGAGGTAGAGGTGGGGTAGAGGTGGAGGTAGAGGTGGAGGTATAGGTGGAGGTGGGGGTAGAAGTGGAGGTGGAGGTAGAGGTGGAGGCAGAGATGGAGGTAGAGGTGGAGGTGGAGGTATAGGTGGAGGTGGGGGTAGAGGTGGAGGTATAGGTAGAGGTGGGGGTAGAGGTGGAGGTATAGGTGGAGGTAGAGGTGAAGGTGGAGGTATAGGTGGAGGTAGAGGTGGAGGTAGAGGTGGAGGTATAGGTAGAGGTGGAGGTAGAGGTAGAGGTGGAGGTGGGGTAGAGGTAGAGGTAGAGGTGGGGGGAGAGGTAGAGGTGGAGGTGGGGTAGAGGTAAAGGTAGAGGTGGGGGTGGAGGTAGAGGTAGAGGTAGAGGTGGAGGTAGAGGTAGAGGTGGAGGTGGGGTAGAGGTAAAGGTAGAGGTGGGGGTGGAGGTAGAGGTAGAGGTAGAGGTGGAGGTGGGGGTAGAGGTAGAGGTGGAGATGGAGGTAGAGGTGGGGGTAGAGGTAGAGGTGGAGATGGAGGTGGAGATAGAGATGGAGGTAGAGCTGGAGGTGGAGGTAGAGGTGGGGGTAGAGGTAGAGGTGGAGGTAGAGATGGAGGTAGAGGTGGAGATGGAGGTAGAGATGAGGTAGAGGTAGAGATGGAGGTGGAGGTAGAGGGAGGTAGAGGTTGAGAGGTAGAGGTGGAGGTATAGGTAGAGGTGGTGGTAGAGGTAGAGATGAGGTAGAGGTGGAGGTAGAGGTGGAGGTAGATGTAGAGGTACTGGTGGAGGTAGAGGTGGGGGTAGAGGTAGAGGTGGAGATGGAGGTAGAGGTGGGGGTAGAGCTAGAGGTAGAGGTATAGGTAAAGGTGGAGGTAGAGGTGGAGGTATAGGTAGAGATATAGGTAGAGGTAGAGGTAGAGATATAGGTAGAGGTAGAGGTATAGGTAGAGGTGGTGGTAGAGGTAGAGGTAGAGGTAAAGGTAGAGGTGGAGGTATAGGTAGAGGTGGTGGTAGAGGTAGAGGTGGAGGTATAGGTGGAGGTGGTGGTAGAGGTGGAGGTATAGGTGGAGGTAGAGATGGGGGTAGAGGTGGAGGTGGAGTGGAGGTAGAGAGGGAGGTAGAGGTGGAGGTGGAGGCGGATGTGGAGGTGGAGGTAGGGGTAAAGATGGATGTGGAGGTGGGGGTAGGTAGAGGTGGATGTGGGGGTAGAGGTGGATGTGGAGGTGGGGGTAGAGATGGATGTGGAGGTGGGGGTAGGTAGAGGTGGAGGTTGGGGTAGAGGTGGATGTGGAGGTGGGGGTAGAGGTGGAGGTGGGGGTAGAGGTAGAGGTGGAGGTGGTGGGAGAGGTGGTGGAGGAAGACCAAGAACAAGGAGAGTAATCTCTGATGATATTCGGGTGACTGTGAAAATATCACCTGTGATGTTGATGAAAATCTGTGGCCAGACCAAAACAACAGAGATGACTGACTTTGTTTTCTCAATGGAATATTTTGTTCTTGACTTATGATTTAGATTTGACAGTTTCTTTATCTGTACAATTGATCTAACAAACAGTACAGTAGTAGAAATAGGAATATTTTTCTTCCTTTGCATATGCAAAATATATTTACTGTATGTTTGCATGTTTACTGTATGTGTGCTTATTGTTTGATGTATTGAGTCATGTTGAAATATAAAACATAAAAATGTTTTGCATTTGTGTTCATTTCTTGTTTGAGTACACACAAACAATATACATTTAACATTTTACATTTAAGTCATTTAGCAGACGCTCTTATCCAAAGTGGAACAACCACTTTACAATAGTGAATCTAAATCAAGTATAGGTTCTGATAGTAGTGTTTTGAATATGTCACTTTAGTGTTATCTCGGTTGTCACTTTTCTTTTTTCTTTTATTTCACCTTTATTTAACCAGGTAGGCCAGTTGAGAACAAGTTCTCATTTACAACTGTGACCTGGCCAAGATAAATTAAAGCAGTGTGACACAACAACACAGTTACACATGGAGTAAACAAGCGTACAGTCAATAACACAATAGAAAAATCTGTATTCAGTGTGTGCAAATGAAGTAAGCAGGTAAAGCAATAAATAGGCCAATAGTGGCGAAGTAATTACAATTTAGCAATTTACACTGTAGTAAAAGATGTGCAGATGAGGATGTGCAAGTAGAAATACTGGTGTGCAAAAGAGTAGAAAAACGAAAACAAATATGGGGATGAGGTAAGTAGTTGGTTGGATGGGCTATTTACAGATGGGCTAAGTTAGATCCATTTGATGTGTGTGTGTGTTTCATTTTGTGCTGGGAGTACATGATTTTGATTACTGTGTTTAATTTTGCAAGATGACTGTGGGGTTTGGGGAAATTGGCTAAATGTTTTGTGTTTTGTGTTTAGAGTTTTGAGTACCTGAGATGTAGTTTCAGAAAATGTGTGTTGACAATTGGGAAAAACGGATCTACTTGGCCAAGTATGGTATTAGTCATGTAAAAACCTTACTCTCCTTATCTTAATCTGCGTCAGGACATAATCGAAGTAAGTATACGCCAATTAAAACACCTGGCTTTCTGAGCAATCTTTCCAATTGTTAGGACATGTAAAGACTTAATCAGAGTTCCAGCAGTGTAGTTGATCTGTGCATGTTCTACCACCAGCAGCGCAAGCTTCCTTCTTTTGCCCAAGTGAAGTGAGTTTGGAAAAACTGAAAGTATAGAAATAATTTTCACATATGAACTTTATATGTCCGAACTCAGAATCAAATAGCGTTCCCAAAAATAACATGGTCACTGTGGTAGAATGTCTATTTTCATTGGTTATTTTCTGCATTTATCAAAGTCCCATCAGTAACCTGATTTCAGATGTGTCCACGTAAACAGGATTAAGGAAATAATTTGTCTTGCAAAGCATGTAAACGTTTAAATCGATCTATTATATTAATCTGACTAATCATATTATTGTGTGCGTGTAAGCATACTCAGTGACAGATCCAGAAGCATAGACAGTGCAGAGAGTGCTCTAATCTGAACCATACAGAGGTTGTATAAAGTCATCCCTAGCATTTCTGAGGCCAAATGACAACAACTACTCTGTCTACAGCAGGATACACATTACATTTCTCAGCCCAGCTCAGCCCAGCTCAGCTCAGCAAAGCTAATCTATCAAAAGACATAGGACGTCTAAAGCAGGGCTGCACTAAATACTTCCTGGAGGGTCTGAGTTTTTACTAGAGATTGAATAGAGTTCACAAACTTGGCAACAGGTTAAGAGGAGGAGGAGGGACGTAGATCTTACCTGGTCGCCATCAGGACCAGGAGGACCCCTTTCACCAACACCCCCAACAACTCCCTGGACACAAAACAAAAGTTATTCCTTACACAATTTTGGCAGTTCAGTTAGGAGTTATGGTACTCCTTTAGATATTCAGGCGCTCCTAGGTAATAATCTCTCTTTATTGTGGGCCTGTCAGGTGGAACAGTGTAAAGGATGCTGGCCCTCCCTGCCTGCCTACACAACGATCGTTATTGCATATTGTGTGATGTTCTGATGAGTCCTAACCCCCTGTTGCTAGGCTACCTGCTTCCCTATGTAAGGCCTTTGGTTACTCTCTCTGTATCTGAGACACTGTTTTCCTATGCCACCCTGACTGGCACTGAGAAAGAATCACTCAAATGCCGAACAAAATGCCAGGCTACGCATATACTCCTGTTGTTGGCATCCTGTCCAGAGGTTGTTTTTATTTCACGAGTATTCTTTTATTTTTGTCTGTGTGTGATTTTTACATTTTGTCATTGACTGTGTCGAGTGAATTTGCACATTAGCAGCTAACACTCACAGCATACAAATTATGTTGGGCTTCCTGTGTTGAGGGTAAAGTACTACTTCTTTAGGAGTACCTGATGTACATGTTTAGGGGTTGGGTAACCCTTCTTTCTCAGCGGTATTTCCCCCTCTCCTCACGCCTCCTCCTCTCCCTTCCCATCCCCTTCTCTGTTAGGAGCTGTAGTGATTCAACCCCCTCCAGTTACCCCCCAGCCTTCCACCATCTTGATAGCAAATGACTTTTTCCACAATTTGGACCACAGTTATTGACAGAGATGAATGTGGCATGTTCCCCTTTTACCTCTCCAGTAATATCTCTGGGTTCAAAGCTGTGTGCTGTGGGTGTAGTGGGATCCGTTACCTGTCTTCCTTTGGGACCGTTCTTCCCAACCGGACCGGGAATACCCTGGAAAAAAAAGAAAAGGGAAAATGTAACTTAACTCTCAGGTGTGGAAAAGTGACTGCCATTTACTGAGTAATTCATTTGAAAAGATTCTATCCTAAAGACCTCCCCCACAGAATAGATGAATGTATGTTCTTGATTGGACGTTACTGCCAGGCTAAGAGAGCAAGTTGAGTTATTAGGGGATCATAAACACTGTACTATGCTCCAAATACTTTTTATTTATTTCATGATGAAAGAGCATATTTTCCACTCATACAACAATGTGGAAAATGTAGTTATTAGACATTTTATTGTCGTTATGGAAGAACTCGCTGAGGAGAGATCAATGTAGTTGGATCAACTGCTTTGTAAGTATCAGCAAACATTTGTATCTATAAATAAGTTACAATTAACAAGGCCAACCACATATTTTCCTGTTGCTTCATAGCTCCAAAACAGATGAAATACAACAAAACAGATGAAATACAACATGAATTGCCTTTGGTTAGATCAGAGTTTTCCTATATTTATGACCCAAGAGGAGTATAACTGACATGATGAGTTAACCAGTAGTCTTGGTTATATCCTAGACCTAATCCAAATAGACAGCATAATGGATCATTCCTGACAGACACTTAATTAGGTGCACATATGAATCAAGGTTGCCTAGTTAAATAAAGGTTAACTAAAAAATAAAAAGGTGTTACTTACTCTCTCCCCTTCTAGCCCTGGTGGACCAGCTATACCAGGAGGACCAATGAAACCCTGAAACACAAACACACATTAGCTACAGGTGAACCCATTTGAACATCTGTAACACTTTACCTGGAGGTATACTGCAAAGTCATGAGCATGTAAGACCTCTTAATAAAGTCTTATAATCATATCTAACATCTAAGGAAGACATCATTTGGACAGATTGTACAAATGTAAAGTCTTGCCACCCAATCCCACTTCCCCAAAACACATGTAAATATTGGACTATAAATTGTGCCTTCCTGTATTATACTTATGCTAAAATGTTTATTATATTCTATTGAGGCATTTACTTTATGTTGGTATTCTGATCTTTTATTATTTCTTATTGTTGTTGCATTTTGGAGAAGGAATCTGTAAGCAAGCATGTTGTATCCCATACATATGACTAGTAAAACCTGAAACCTGAAGCTTGTCTTTACTTTGTCTATTGATGGATTAGGTCAGGGGGGCGTTACTGAACTGTAGCATAGCTGTACTGAACTGAACATTCATCAGTCACCCACAGACAGTGGAACTTTAACAGGAATGCTGTTGAACCTACAGTACAGCACACACAGAGATAAATCACCATATATTTGATGGCACAGTACTTACAGATGTAGGGCCTCAATTTGATCACCCTGTTGCCGGGGGAACTTTCGTGCAAGGTTTAAAAAGGCTTCTGAAATTTGGAATTTACACTATGAAATTTCAGAGTTGATTTTCCCTTACTAAAAATGTATCAACCCCTATAAAATGTATCTTAACTATATCCACATAAAAATTTACATTTCCAGTTTCTGCAGGATTATTTTTCTCGTGTAGCAAACTGGCTCAAATTAAGATCCTACATATGTATATGTACAGTACCAGTCAAAAGTTTGGACACACCTACTCATTCAAGGGTTTTTCTTTATTTTGACAATTTTCTACATTGTAGAATAATAATGACGACATCAAAACTTTGAAAGTAGCCACCCTTTGCCTTGATGACAGCTTTGCACACTCTTGGCCTTCTCTCAACGAGCTTCATGAGGTAGTCACCTGGAATGCATTTCAATTAACAGGTATGCCTGTTAATTTGTGGAATTTCTTTCCTTCTTAATGTGTTTGAGCCAATCAGTTGTGCTGTGACAAGGTAGGGGTGGTACACAGAAGATAGCCCAATTTGGTAAAAGACCAAGTCCATATTATGGCAAGAACAGCTCAAATAAGGAAAGAGAAACGACAGTCCATCATTACTTTAAGACATGAAGGTCAGTCAATCCGTAAAATGTCAAGAACTTTGTAAGTTTCTTCAAGTGCAGTCGCAAAAACCATCAAGCGCTATGATGAAACTGGCTCTCATGAGGACTGCCAGAGGAAAGGAAGACCCAAAGTTACCTCTGCTGCAGAGGATAAGTTCATTAGAGTTACCAGCCTCAGAAATTGCAGCCCAAATAAATGCTTCACAGAGTTCAAGTAACAGACACATGTCATGCTTCATGGTGGGAACTATGCATGTGGAGATCATCCGTTCACCTACTCTGCATCTCACAAAGAGACGGCAAAGTTGATGAAGACCTGTATTATCTGTTCAGAGGAGACTGCGTGAATCAGATTTTTGGTTCCAACAGCTGTTTCTTTGTGAGACGCAGCGTAGCTGAACGGATGATCTCCGCATGTGTAGTTCCCACCATGAAGCATGGAGGAGGAGATGTGATGGTGTGGGGGTGCTTTGCTGGTGACACTGTCAGTGATTTATTTAGAATTCAAGCCACACTTAATCAGTATGGCTACCACAGCATTCTGCAGTGATACGCCATCCCATCTGGTTTGTGCTTAGTGGGACAATCATTTGTTTTCAACAGGACCAAGATCCAACACACGTCCAGGTTGTGTAAGAGCTATTTGACCAATAAGGTGAGCGATGAAGTGCTGCATCAGATGACCTGGTCTCCACAATCACCCGACATTAACCCAATTGAGATGGTTTGGGATGAGTTGGACCGCAGAGTGAAGGAAAAGCAGCCAACAAGTGCTCAGCATATGTGGGAATTCCTTCAAGACTGTTGTAAAAGCATTCCAGGCAAAACTGGTTGAGAAAATGCCTAGAGTGTACAAAGCTGGCATCATAGCAAAGGGTGGCTACTTGAAGTATCTAAAATCTAATAATATATATATTTTGATTTGTTTAACACTTTTTTTGGTTACTACATGATTCCATATGTGTTATTTCATAGTTTTGATGTCGTCACTATTATTCTACAATGTAGAAAACAGTAAAAAACAAAGATAAACCCTTGAATGAGTAGGTGTGTCCAAACTTTTTGCTGGTACTGTATATAAACCCCAACATCTCTGATGGTACAGTACATACAGATAAACAGTTGTGACATCCTGCAGACTGTTGAAAACCTGAGCAGATGTATCTGAAGGCCATCAAACCGGTAGGGTCTCTGAACTCATTGAGCCCTGCGTTTCAGGTGAGTTAATGTACGTGGCTAGAGGAACCCTGTCGTGGTTCTAACCAGATCAAAGATCAGTGATGATGATATTCACCTATTCTAGTGATGGCATGTGCGCACATAAGTACACACACTCGCAAGTCCACAGAAATGTTAGCCTAAAGTCAATCATTCAGCCTAATGATACATTGTCTGACATCATGGACAGATTTGAAAGGGATAGATCTCCCTCTTTCGGCCTCTTCTTTCTCTCGTTCATCCATCTTTCTGCCAGGGGAGCTATTAACCCTGGTCTTATTGAGCTGAAACAGCTCTGTCTGTTTCATGGCTAGATCAGCAGGTGGACTGGTCACCCATGCTGCTCTGGAAAAAAAGTCCCATCTTTGCTGACAGACTAAGAGCTGATCTCCACCTCAGAGAAAGTACCAAGCAGCCATTTATCCATGCTCAGTAAGAAAAGTAACAAGCTGTTCATCTTTCAAACATTTATATTCTGTGACGATCGTCGTAAGATGGAGACCAAAGCGCAGCGTGGTAAGTGCTCATGATATTTCTTTATTTAACTCAGAACACTAAAACAAAACAATAAACAACGGAAAATGAACGTCACGTTCTGCAGGCTAACTGAGCTGTACAAAAACAAGATCCCACAACTGAAAGTGGGAAAAAGGGCTGCCTAAGTATGATTCCCAATCAGAGACAACGATAGACAGCTGCCTCTGATTGGAAACCATACTAGGCCAATAAAGAAAAAGACAACAGAAATATAACACACAGACTTCCCACCCCACACCCTGACCTAACAACATAGAGAAATAAAACGTCTCTCTCAGGTCAGGGTGTGACACATTCTTAATTATGAATCCCTCTTTGCTGACAGGCGAAGAGATGACCACCTCAAAGAGAGATCAGTCATGTCCACATCTCACTCAATATTAAACAGAATACTCATCTGGGGGTTGCAAATAATGCCTCGTCCCCATTACCTCACAAATCACCCCCAAAAAGAGAGTAGAAAAGGGAGGAACATTGTTATTCTCCCTAACTAACAACTAACAGGGAGTGGAGTGGACACATGAACAGGCAGACAGAGTCTAGTCCAGTGCGGGGGACAGGAGATTTCTATAATAAGAGCAGACAGCAGTCTGGAATAGTGGCGGACTGGCAGCTTATCTGCTATGTTTTGGTTTCTTCCTAACTAGAATCACATGTTCCTTCAGTCAGCAATAATACACCATGTACAGGAGACGACTAAATATCTCTCCCCCTCTCTCTCTGATCTTTCTCTTCCTTCATATTTTCTTTCCATTCTTTCTGTCATTCTTTCTCTTTCATCTCCTCCTCTCTCTCTCTCTCGCTCTCTCTCTCTCTTTCATCTCCTCCTCTCTCTCTCTTTCATCTCCCTCTCTCTCTCTCTCTGTCTCTCTCTCTTTCATCTCCTCCTCTCTCTCTCTCTGTCTCTCTCTTTCATCTACTCCTCTCTCTCTCTCTCTCTCTCTCTCTCTCTCTCTCTCTCCACATTCTTCAGCCATGGCAATCTGCCAGAGATGTCCTGTATTTTTCTTAATAGGCTGATGTCATTCTGTCTCTGATGTGAACATATCATGTAGGCATAACACAAAGGACAACCTGTGAGGGATACCCCTTACACTTCCCATACTTTAACAGAGCAAACCAAGTTTTTCCTTTTTATTCCTCCACCTCTTCATACCCTCCTCCAAATCATTATGTCTATGCTCCACCCTCTCTCTCTTCTCTCCCTCACCCTCTCTCTCATCTCTTCCCTCCTCTATTCCCTCCCTCTGTTCTCGAGCAGAGAGAGAGCATGCCTGTGCTTCCTCCTGAAGAAAGAAATGGGCAGCTCTCGCAACAGAGCAGACGATATACTGAGCAAACACAGATCCCAGACCTGTCCCAGCAGCGGGAGCCAGCACCTTGTTAACATAACACAGGCCCTGGATCAGCTCAAGCTGCAGGCCTGACACTGTCTAATCCCTTCAGGAAATTAAGTATTCCCTCTAACAGAGCTGAGCACAGCAGAGGGAAGAGGGGAGAGGGGAGAGGGGAGAGGGGAGAGGGAAGAGGGAAGAGGGGAGAGGGGAGAGGGGAGAGGGAAGAGGGGAGAGGGGAGAGGGAAGTGGGGAGAGGGGAGAGGGAAGAGGGAAGAGGGAGAGGGGAGAGGGGAGAGGGGAGAGTGAAGAGGGGAGAGGGAAGTGGGGAGAGGGGAGAGGGCAGGAAGTAGGGAGCTGTACTTACACGTACACCTTTAGGACCTGGGTTACCTTCTGGCCCAGCCAAACCCTGCAACAAAGGAGAGCAGCATGAGAAGAGGGCATTGTCACACAAAACAGTGTAGAGAGAGACTGTCTGTTATACAGGACAATTCCCAGGATATTTCCACACATAAAACACATAAATTGGTACGTTTTACACAGATAGGGAATGAATAGTTTGATTGGATAGACTGATTGTCTTAGAAGTAAAAATAGACTAAGGAAACATGCTGGTCATAGCTTACTCTCAGCTACATTATAGATCCTTGTTAACATTTCTGAGCATGAACTTTTAGTTCAAACATTCACTGTCTTACAGATACAAAACCTGTCTTCTATATAATCTTCAATTAATAAAAGGGGGAAATCAAAATTATTCAAGCTATTTTGCTAAATACTTCAAGCGAAAAGAGCATTAGTCAATTGTTGTTTCACTAGTCTAATTAAAAGATTGGGAATGTGTCACTACTGTAGTTTGGGGAGAGACAGGTGAACATGATATGCATTTCAGCCATATGATAGTGCACAGTTAGAATTCTGGGTAATGTGGCCAAACCAAGAGGATGGATGGAGGAATCTGGAGGGTATTCACTGCACCTGCCTGCCAGGGTAACCTGCAGCCCCAGTTACTCCTGGGAGTCCTGGTATGCCCTGCGGAAAAAGAGAGAAAGAGAGAGAGCGAGAGAGAGAAAGAGAGATAGAGAGAGAGAAAGAGAGAGAGAGAAAGGGAGAGAGAGAAAACGAGTGAGAGAAAGAGAGAGAAAGAGAGAGAGAGCAGTATGTAAGAAGAGAAACATTGGCCCTTGCCAACGCTGCCAGCTCAGGAATAAAACAGGCACTGTTCACCCTCACCCTCACCCGCCACTCCACTGCACTCTTACCCTCTATCCTCCAGCCGCCCTGTCTACTGACTCTGTGTACCCCTCTCCACACCCATCCCCCTCCCCTCCTCTGTGCTTCCAGGCTCCTGCCTCTGGTACTGTAACATAGTGGGCAGAGACCCAGAAAGACTGTGTGTATAGACAGACTGTAGCAGAACTAACTCACTTCTCTTCTCTTCTCTTCTCTTCTCTTCTCTTCTCTTCTCTTCTCTTCTCTTCTCTTCTCTTCTCTTCTCTTCTATTCTCTCTCTCTAACTCCTCCCCTTCCTGTTCCAGCCTGAACCCTGACCAATCACCTCAGGCCACATAGTGGCACCTGGTGCTGAAGTCATCGCAGCACCTCACCAGATTTCAGTGTGCTGCCTGAGAGCACTCTGTTGGGATATTATGTGTCGACAGGGGACACATTTCTTCTTCACAGAGAAGGAAGGGACCTGACTATACATCTAATGAACTGTCTGTGCCTCTCTCTATGTGTGTGTGTGTGTGTGTGTGTGGATGTATGTGGATGTGTGTGGGTGTGCGTTTGTCATACTCTAGCCCCAAAGTTGGCCATACTGAGATCAGTGACCTGGCCTGTTCCTAACACTAAAAGGAACAGGTTTAAGACATGTGGGTGACGACCCCCAATGACCCAATGAACGCTAACGACTCACCTGTTCCCCTGGCTGTCCTGATGGCCCTGGATAGCCCTTAGGACCCTGCAGGTAGAGACACAACACATTCATGACGACCAGAGACAAAGAGGACTGAAAAGACAAAGTAACCTGCTCTACATTAGGTATCCAGTATAGGTACCCTGACTGACTGAGTCATACAGACTGATATCTGAACACTTAAGATCTGCGTCAGTAAAGAGAGAGCAAGAGAGAGAGAGGGGGTGGGGGTGGGTAAAGAGAGTGACTAAATCAACCTGTGATGATTTAGTCTGTAGGAGGCAGCATACATAGCCAAGTAGCCAAAGGTCAGTCTGTGTGCATTTCAGCCATACAATCATTCAGAGACAGGACGCCCTGTGTTGTCTAAGGATTCTGGAACATTCCAGAGCTTCCTTCCTCCTTCCCAGCACCCAGCAGTCTGATGCCACCCTAGCGGTTAAAGGTCATGGTCTGGTGCCACCCCAGAGGTCAAGGGTCAAAGGGTGTGGAGATTTACTTGTGACCTGGTCTGGGCATGGCAAGGCTTTTTCTGCTCCGGGTCAGCAGGCGTGTGTGAACCCCTCTAAAACACTTAGGAGAGGTGAAGGTCGAGAGTCATTCGTCCTCCGAAACGCGACCCTGCCAAGCTGTACTGCTCCTTGACACCCTGCTAACTTAACACGGAAGCCAGCCGCAACAATGTGTCAGAGGAAACACCGTACAAATGGCAACCGCAGTCAGCTTGCAGGTGTCCGGCCCGCCACAAGGAGTCGCTAGAGCGCAATGGGACAAGGACATCCCGGCCGGCCAAACCTTCCCCTATCTCTGACGACGCTGGGCAAATTGTGCACCGCCTTATGGGTCTCCTGGTCGTGGCCAGCTGTGACACAGCCCGGGATTAAACCCGGATCTGTAGTGACGCCTCAAGCTCTGCGATGCAGTGCCTTAGACCGCTGCGCCACTCGGCAGGCCCTTTATCACAAATCTGAGTAGTTACTTGGGGGGCAAGGTGATATGTAGATCAGTGATTCTGAGTCCAGTAAGGTGAATCTACAAATAGCTCATATTTGTTTGGGACAGGAGAGCGAAACATTTTTTACAGGCCTGCGTTCCACGTAGCTCCTTTCTTCTCCTCCACAGTTTCCTAGGTTGTGACATGGTAACCTTAAGACTCAATAAAAAGCCCACTCGGAGGTAAAGGGCTACGGCCGAAGTCAGTCATTTCCTCTGAAAATACCTTCCCGGGGCACAGTTGATGGGCTGGGTATTAGGTTCAGCTAATGCAAACATTTGTCTGTCTCCTCCTGGGAGGCAAAGGTAAAGTCCAACCTCAGACAGATATGTGGAGAGTAGAACTAGGTTCCAATACTATTTGAAATATTTTAAATAGTTTTTGCGTTTGCTGCCTGGTGTTTTCTATTGATTTCATGCAACAGGCAAGCTCAATCAAGCACAGCTAAAGTATTTGAAATGATAGTATTTGAACCCAGGTCTGAGGGATAGACAGAGTAAGACTAGCGGCAGTAACAGTACAGTAGCAGTCCACAGCCAGCTACAGTATGTGGAGATCGATAAACGCTCTTAACTCTGAGACTAAACTGAAGACATTTGAGAGAGCTTTGCTGTGTGTACTGATGTATGAACTGAATTGGTTCCTTCCCTGCTTCCTCCTTCTCCTCATGTCATTTGCTCTTTTGAAGAGGCATCAGATAGTGTGCCTGTCTTCGGGGCCATAAACTCCCTCAGACTGCCTTTCCTCTTAAAGATGACCCTTGGCCCCGGTGGTTCTCAGGTTCTGGCGGTGGAGCTCGGCTACAGACAGGTCTCGCGGCGACGCCACCTCCCCATGCTGCCCGTGTGTGTGTATCTGTGAATGTGTGTGTGTCCAGCCCGATGGCACGAGAGCAAGGTGGGCGGGGGGGGGGGGGGGTAAGACAAGGAGCCCCCCGGCCCCTGTCTGAGAGACAGCCGTTCTCTGTGGCTGGGTAACATTATCCTGATTCCTGACCACAGCCAGGGACCGCTGGAAGCCTTTGCTTAAGGTGTGGGTAACACTTAGGAGGCTTATACAGTGGGAAAATCATGTGTGAGGTGAGCAGAAATGCCTCAGATTCAGAACAGAAGCTCACGCAGTTAACTCAAACTGATAATCGGATAATCTCTTTGGATCAGGACCGTTCTCATTATTAATGTCTTAAAGAGCCATTGGCACGCTAGTTGCTTAGATCATTTGTTTCAGGCACAGCTAGAGGTTAAAGGCCCAGTGTATTAAAAATTCATATTGTAAAACAGCTGATGAAACTAACCCTATAAAAGTGTAAAAAAAATGTATTTGATCAGCGGTATTTACTAATCAGCAGGTTTGAATGGGCGGGAGTTTCGCCTTTCCATGGTGACATCACCATGCAGTAAATTGGTTAATAGACCAATAACAAAAAAAGTTCCAAACCTTTCTGCCAATAACAGATATTTTTCAGTTTTCCCCTCCCCACTCAGACCCCTTCCAGACTGTCCTAGCAAAAATTTTGCATTTGAAATATTTTTTTCTTCTAAAAAGCTACTTTTGCCCATTTTAATGCACAGTAAAGTACTTACTTTTTTTGCATAACGGTGTTATAACCGTTAACCATTGAACTCTTACCATTGGACCTGCAAACCCGCCCGGACCTGGAACACCTTGTGGACCTCTGTCGCCCTGGAAACAGAGGGAGGAAACCATGACAGCAACATTAGTTAGATCCCTCCTTCTTCGACCACAGTAGAAGAAAAGGTTCTTAGCAAGTCTCTTTTCATATGACAATATTCGCCAAGTAAAGACATTTAAACTATTAAGAAATATCAGATAAGGGTAAGAAGAGACTGAACAGGGAGCTGCAGCAGGCAAACATGCAAAGCAAAGGATGAGGATGAATAGAGTGCAGGTCAACAGAAACAGCACTGACTGATAATACGTAGCTGTGCCAAAGCATTACAGCGAGACACTAAGATGTCAGAAGAGAAATATCGGAGTAGTACAGGATATGATTACAGATAAAGAGAATGATACAAGGAAGTTAGCATGAACTAAGAGAGAAAGAGACAGAGAGTGAGAGAGAGAGAAAGAAGGGGCATGGAGAGAACGTTGCGAGACAGGTATAGAGAGAAGAAAGGAAGATAGGTGAAGAGAACAAGAGAGAGGAGAGAGGGAGAGGGAAGCGAGAGAGAGATAGGCGAGAGAGAACAAGAGAACAAGAGAGAGGAGAGAGGGAGAGGGGAAGAGAAAGAGCTAGGAGAGAGAGAAGACGAGAACAACAGAAGGAGATGTAGGGAGGGAGATAAAAACACATGGTGAGAAGAGAGAGAGAGAGAGGGTCACAGAGACGTCAGAGGTGGAATGAAAAAGACCAGTGATAGACAAGAGGGAGGAAGGAGGGAGAGTCAGGGAGGGAATGGATGTTGATAAAAGTGAAGTTAAAAGATATGGGGTCAGAGAAGAGGGTGAGTATCCATTCTTAAAGGGGCGCATAGGGAGAGGCACTGTAGAGTATCCCTGGGAAGAGATGGAGATGGAGCGCATGAGAAGAAAAGCAGACAGAGCACCAATAACGAGGGATTGAGGGACGGTAAGACATTCAGAGAGGGAGAGCGAGAGAAAGAGAGAGACAAGAGAGAGAGACAGGGAGAGAGAGAGAGAGAGAGAGAGAGAGAGAGAGAGAGAGAGAGAGAGAGAGAGAGGAAGAGAGGAAGGGAGAGAAGGGGGAGACTACGCCAGATGATTCTTTACCTTGTCTCCTGGCGGGGCCTGACCTGGGGACAGTCCTGGATTGCCCTTGGAGCCCTGACAGTGACACACAGAAGGTCAGCACTTATTTATAGCAGGCAGCACCCTTCACTACATACAGGGGGGTCAAAGTTAAAATGTCATCTATGCTGCTCCATTCTGTGGCAAAGTTCACAACCCGATTCCCATACTCTAAATCTCTTTAAAAGAGAAGGAGGTCCAGCAGTGTTTTGCAATAAGAACAAAGTGACAGTGGAAACCACACAGGCTGATTCACAAAGGGTGAGGTTCCCAAACAAACTCCAGTCCTCAATGAGGGGAATGTGGATAAGCTTCTTTACAGACACCTCGTCTCATCTCTTTTCTGACTGACTGATCTGTGCTGTTCATCAATGACTTAAGTTTGTCATCGCTTTCTGTAAGGTATCTTACAGCCAATGAGATCTGACTGAGATATTGACAACTGCGATTGGTTAGGATGGGTCCTAGGCCTCTCTTTCAGCCCATACCCAACTCTCTGAATAGATGTGGATTGAGTTACATAGCCACCTCAGAGCTGAGGAAATACAGACAGTGGAAATGCATATATAGTAACAAAGGGACAAAATGATACAAAAGCATGACTGCATTTTGGACATACTTTCCCCTTTATAAACATAATGTCAGACAGAGTTCAAGTTTATTCTATGCTTTACCCTCTGTGAAAGTTAAATGTTTCCACAGGCCATTGATTACTCTTACATCTAAACATGAAATTACATACAATCCACATTTTCAGGGACTGAGAAAAATATAAAGGCAGTGTTTCATTTTCTGTCTTGACAGAGGTGTGTGTTTAGACTGGCTGACTGACTGACACGTCAGATAGCTTCACTACAATCAATACCTGTCCATCACTACTGATGACCTGTTTTATTTTACCACACAATAACCATAACTGCTTAAATTCTGCCATTAAAATATTTATACAAATAGTAAAACAAAATGAAAAAAATAAATATAAGATGACCTGCTCTCAACAGATATTTCTCTCTGGGCAGAGTGCTAAGTCTACCGTGACATTTGGGGGTGCCTCTTTGGGTGCACGCGCTTGTCATTTAATGGTAAAAATATATTAAATTTCCATTGTGTCATGAACACAACCAGATGTTTTCATCTGATTGTCAAACAAACCACTTCAAAAAGTAGGCTACCTGCAGCGGCGTACGTTCGTCCACTACAAAATAATTCCAGCATCCAAACAGTGCACTGTGCACGCGCCATTTGAAGAATGGAAAGAGACATCTGTTACACAAACCAGAAGTGTAATAACATTCAGTATTCATGGAAGCCATGCTTCCCAAAAAATGGATAAATTATGTTTCATAATTTTCCTTTAATTCACAAGTGGCTGGGTCTATCACAGCAGAGAAGCATCCCAGCGAGCAAAACAGCGCCCCTCTGTCTCAGTATGTGTAGCCCATTTATCTGATGCTTCTTGGTCAAAAAGAGTATTACATAAGGGGCACTATTTCGCTCGCTCTGATGTTTTCTCCGGCGAGATTGATGCGTCTTGCTGTCGGCGTGCGTCTCGGTCAAATTAGCAATATTTATAGACCCCCCTCAAAGTTAGACTTTTGTTGCCTTTAGAAGAGCTCATGTCTCATTCAGGAGAGCTTAACTCCACCCTGGTTCCCCAGTAGTTCACACTCTCTGGGGGTTTGGAGCATAGCATTTCACTTGTTTTGACTGACGGCCATTCAAGCATTCAGCTGCAAAGTGCAGGGAGGGGTGTTTGTGTATTTGTGTGTTTGTGTGTGTGTGTGTGTGTGCGTGTGCGTGTGCGTGTGCGTGTGTGTGTGTGCGTGTGTGCGTGTGTGTGTGTGTGTGTGTGTGTGTGTGTGTGTGTGTGTGAAAGCCCCAAGTCCTTCTCTCCTTTATTTGAAGAAGGTCAACAGGGCATGGTGTTCATTTAAAGCCTCTTTCAGGTCCCACTAGCCCATCGTCATAACAACCGTCAACTGAAGCTTTTCAGCTTTCAGTACATCAACCAGGCACGTCAGACACACACAGGTCTGGTTCTTATTTATATTCTCATCCCTCTGTTTCTTCCCTTCTTCCCTCAGACCTCACATTTCACAAACAGAGACAAAGAGTTCCTCTCTATCCGCCCCCTGCCTCTAGCACAGAGTGGGGGTTTGGGGTCTGAGGATGAGTCAGTCATGACTCATTGATGGATCATGTGTGTGTGTGTGTGTGTGTCGGGTCACTGCGGTGGGTGTTTGTGTATGTGTGTGTCTCTGTGGTGTTAGCTCCAGCGATTTAGGATGCAAAGTGTTTCAAAAGCATCAACTGGGAAACCTCAAGATGCCTTGCTGCTGTCCCATTGCATCTACACCAGGCTCAAAGGTCATACCAGAACACATCCATCAATGTCCGAGATCTCCTTCTGAGAAACCAGAGAGGAAAACAGGACACTTCTCTCTGAACGTGTGCAGTCAGGAAGATTTAGATAAAGTATGCTTCTCTCTCCAACCATGCTGAAACAACAACTGAAACCAGCACTTATCCACTTAAAGACAAGCAATTTTCACATTGAAATTATACAGTACAATTACAATGGAATTGACAAGGGGTAGCACGAGGAAATGGTATAATACACTGAGTGTACAAAACTTTAAGAACACCTTCCTAATATTGAGTTGCACCCCCTTTGCCCAGAGAACAGCCTCAATTCGTTGGGGTGTGGACTCTACAAGGTGTTGAAAGCATTCTACAGGGATGCTAACCCATGTTGACACCAATGCTTTCCACAGTTCTGTCAAGTTGACTGGATGTCCTTTGGGTGGTGGACCATTCTTGATACACATGGGAAACTGTTGAGTGTGAAAAACCCAGCAGCATTGCAGTTCTTGACACACTAAAAACGGTGCGCCTGGCACCTACTACCATAGCCCGTTCAAAGGCACTTACATTTTTTGTCTTGCCCATTTACCCTCTGAATGACACACATACACAATCCATGTCTCAAATGTCCCACAGTTAAAAAAATCCTTCTTTAACCTGTTTCCTCTCCTTCATCTACACTGATTGAAGTGGATTTAAACAAGTGACATCAATAAGGGATCATAGCTTTCACCTGGATTCACCTGGTCAGTCTATGTCATGGAAAGAGCCGGTGTTCTTAATGTTTTGTACACTCAGTGTATATGCATCCTTTGTTTATCGTCCCACATTGAAGGGGTTGGGTTTGAAATTGAAGCTTTGCCATCAACTACAGGGGAATCTGGTACCAACCAACTTTCACCACAGACAAGGTTAGGTTAACGACTTGGCCACAGCCATCACACCACTGCTGTCTGCACAACGCAGCCAACATCCCTCTCAGAGAGATGGCTGGGTCTGAACCAGTTAGAAAAACCCACCAGACCAGAACAGGGCTCTGTGTGTCTGAGGCTGAGCAGTCAAATAATGCCTGATTTACAAGTGGAGCTACTTCCTCCTCTAAGGTGTTGGCGACAGATAACCTCGTAGTTAGAGCGTTGGGCCAGTGACCGAAAGGTTGATGATTCGAATACCTGAGCCAATGATGTGAAAATCTGTCAATGTGAGCAATTCATTTAACCCTAATTTTCTCCTGTGGTGCTGTACTACTACGTCTGACCCATTAAAACAACCTATTTCACTGCACCTCAACGATGGAAAGCCAGAGAGAGAAGTTGTGTAGATCCCATCCAGTCAGGTCTTAGTCCTAGGTTTACATTAGCAGAGCAGCAAGGTGATATGGTTTAGTAAAACCCTCTCAACTAGACATACCGAGGGGGCGTTGTTGGTGCTCATGGGTGCTATGCTGTTTGGAGGGAACTCCAAGTGTTGGAACTCGGAACACCTCTGAAGCGAGGGTCACGGGTTCAAATGCCAGGTGGTCCACGGTTGCTAAGCGCTCCAGCTATTTGGATGGTTTATATGACGACTGGTGATTCAGAACAGAAAGGTGACGAGCCCAGCCTACTCTACCGCAACAGAGGAAAAGACACACAAGGAAGATGAGCCACATTGGAAAGAGGGACTTTATTTAAGAGGTACGCAGGCGAGAGAGAGAGAGAGAGAGAGAGAGAAAAAGAGAGGGAGAGAGAGTTTTCTCCAGGCTACCCTTACCACCTAGGAGAATACTCAGGATAGATGAACATCAGACAAAGGTATCGTTAGGTTTGTGGTTGCTTCGCTTCAGGCATTTCTTCTCTCTCTCTCTCTCTCTCTCTCCCTCTCTCTCTCTCTCTCTCTCTCACTCTCTCTCTCTCATATGTGTTTCACTGTCTCTGTCTTTCACTCTCGTTTCCGTCTCTCTTGTTTCTCTTTCTCTCTCATTTCTGTCTCTCTCTCGCTCTCGTGTGTGTGTCACTGTCTTTCTGTCTCTCTCTCTCTTTCTCTCTCATTTATGTCTCTCTCTCTCTCTCTCTCGTGTGTGTGTCACTGTCTTTCTGTCTCTCTCTTTCTCTCTGTGTGTGCATCTCTCTGTTTTTCTCTAGTTTCCTGCGTCTGTGTTGTTGTTCTTTAGCGGGGCCCTTCCCTCTTAAAACCTGGTCTAATGTACGCTAATGAGGGGTAAACTTCAAACCCCGAACACACAATCACAGAGCTCGAAATAAATGCCTATCATCATCACTTTTATTGCAAAACAAATTATTACTGGAGCGATATGAAATAGGCCAACTAGATGAGGAGGCTCCAGTATAATCACGTACAGTATGTTTCAGTCAGAACACATGGGCCATATGATCTGATCTGGTGGGCCCCAATGTTGACGTTTCTATTGAAACTGCTTTAAGATCTCCCTTTCATAATACTCTCCCTCTGAATCACAACAATTACTTTATTTATGACTATATTCAGGAAATAGCTTTTCTGAGAAGAAGAGCATTCGCTACGGTTTTGGAGCACTTTGAATTATTTTATATTTTTTTTAATTTCACCTTTATTTAACCAGGTAGGCAAGTTGAGAACAAGTT